>NW_028250162.1:0-22137 GCF_964263255.1 Lissotriton vulgaris
TGCCTAAAGAGGCATGTTTGATTCCTAATCTCCGCCTGTTTGTGAGTATCCGACATCAGCACATATTCTCAGAAAGTGATAATAGCTCCCAAACATTTTCCTGGATGCATTTGAATGACACACTGCCACCATTGATTAGTAGGACAATATAGGCTGCTTGTCCCTTCGAGTTAGGCCCCACTAACGACCCTCCTGCTTCAACCCCACACCAAATATCTCTGTGTTCCATTTTAAGTGAGTGGCCTGGAAGACCCCATCAAGTGGGCCAAAAACAGACTTTTTTTGTAAATGAAATTTAGAATATTTTTGTTAGAAAGTTGTTAACGTCCCCTTTCTAACAGTAGCACTATGAGACAATGTCATACACCCTCAAGGTGGCATTCACTGACTTGCAAGTCTGTTGCCATGAAATCGAGTTGTACACTAGTAATTTCAAGTGATCTGTTCATAGTATTGTATGCACCGCATAACATGTTATTAATATATGGCTTTGGTTATGGAATGATACACCTTGAGGAAAGTTAATAACGGTCCTACCACAAGCACTAGGTGGAGAAGTATCTTCCAATAAAGCTTAGCAGTTTAACCCCTTCAGTGCTGATGACAAAGCCAGCTCGTCATGGGTGTTACCTGCCCTGTGCTTATGACGAGCTGGCTTTGTCATGAACAATGGGATTTCAAAGGATCCAGCATCCAGCGGGAAAACCCATAGCACCCAAGGTGTTAATACTGGATGCAGAATCCCACACAACCCTTGAAAAAAGCTTCTAATCTGATTTTTTACACAGTTTGACTAGTGCACGTCACAAGCTCAGTGAAGGACAAAGCATGCTGAGCATATGTATTTCATCTAATGTCAGAAAGACAAGGTGATGCTAGAAAAAGTGTCTGATAACAACATGATGACAAGGCTAACATCGACCAATGTAAAAAGAAAATTGACATAAAAGTAGACATACAAAAATCAATGGCAGACTTGAAACAGCAGCAGCTGAAATACATTCTTTCGTGGACACAGAGCACTTTGTCACTAACCCCATTTTGAAAATGGCTTCACTATGAAAAATGAGAAGATCTTGGGTATCAATAACGAAGGAACAACATAAGAGTTCAGAGCTCAAGTGAGAAATCTGAAGGTGTTTTTTCGGACTGCCCAGAAGAAAGATGTAGATTTCCACAGTGGCATAGAGATGTGTCAGTCAAAATAACTTCACTCCAACTCAAAGAACAAATCTTATGAATGGCTAGAATAGGAGGACCACTCCAATATTGTGACAACACAGCCACACTGGTCTAAGATCCAAAGGTTACAATTGGCATGAAGAGGAATCCCTTCTAACCAATTATCACAGAGCTGAATAAACTATAAATATGATTTTTATGGCTGTTCCCTGAAAGTATACAATTTAAAATATAAGATAAGAAGGACACAGTGTTGATGCCAGGAGAAGGCGAAAGTTGATGGACAATTCTGATGGGTAGGAACACGACACTCCAGACTGCAGGAACAAAACCTCCAGCGGCCATAGTGGAGAACAGAAAAGAAGAAATTCCAAGCAACAGGCAAATATGCCTCTGAAATCTTATGTTAGGTGATTTGTAGAGCGCATGGCTGTCCGGGCAAAGGGACATCCCAGCACTAAATGACAGGGGAGAGGTGCATGTGAGGCAACTGCTTTAACTGAAAAAGCCAGGTCTTTACTGCCTTTCTGAAGGCCAAAGATTGGAGATGTTCCTGATGGAGAGAGGCAACGTGTTCCAAAGAGACGGTGCTAGTACCTTAAATGAATGACCTCCGGCTCTACGGAAATACAGCACCCATATCAAATGAAGATCCGCAGAGCATGGGTAGGAATGCAGTGATGACGTAGGTCACTAAGAATCGCCGGGCGAGAGCACGCCAGTATTTTGTGTGTTACATATAAAAGGGGGGTCCCCGTAGAGGAGAAAGGTGTATTGTAAATTGCATACACAACCATTTATTTAGAAATCGTTAAAGAAAAATTATTTTGTAGACAAATATCCAATTGGCATGTATTATTTAATGACCAATGGTTTGTGAATATCACGAGCAATACAGAAGCTTGTGTAAATAAAGGGCCCCAAAGGGGGGGAGAAAAGGGAAGGGGAAGGTAGTGCTCGGGGAAGTGTAGAAAGGTTATGACACAGTTATAAAGAGGTAACAATACAAATTTGCACAGATTATCAAAGGATAATCAACATACACATGTCCCAAATCAGGACTAGGAATTAAAAAACACATATAAACATTGCATTTCAACGGTCACATCTGATTGTTAGAAAATTAAGGGGTGTGCCGGAATGGCAAATTAAGGAAGAACAGTCGACGTTTCGACCCCTATCTATAGGCCAATTGGAGTCCTTTTACGGGGTCTTCATCAGGACATCAAATAAGGGAAGGGAGATGGGGCCATTCTCATGGTTGAAGATCCAAAAGGGTTCAATACATAAGCGAAAGAACCACGCTGAATATCGTGGTCGATCTGATCGGGTAGACGATTAATTAGGAGAAACACCAATAATTAGAAATGCGTGGTATGCCGTTGTCAACTCGGCTGGGGCTGTGAGTGGTGTGGACTCCAAGTTAAAATCCAATCCGGAAGAAATGTGTTATTTCATTTCGACTTGCACAGAATAGTGCATGAAAACACCGTTCTGAAACCAGCTGGGGCTGTGGACGGTATGGTCTTAGAGTGGCAATCGAATCTGGAAGGGTATAATCTTTCAACTTGCTTGCTTGACTGCTGGTATCACGTTCGGGCTGTGAGCTGCTGCTGCACTATATAAATCTCCAGATTACGGGTGCATAACGCGTTCAGAAGGTGCTCCACGCAATATATGACCCTGCTGACTTCACGGACAGGCGCCGCTTTGCTGATCTGCCGTCTCGAATTTGCGAGCGGAATTGTTCAAGCAAGTTGAAAGATTATACCCTTCCAGATTCGATTGCCACTCTAAGACCATACCGTCCACAGCCCCAGCTGATTTCAGAACGGTGTTTTCATGCACTATTCTGTGCAAGTCGAAATGAAATAACACATTTCTTCCGGATTGGATTTTAACTTGGAGTCCACACCACTCACAGCCCCAGCCGAGTTGACAACGGCATACCACGCATTTCTAATTATTGGTGTTTCTCCTAATTAATCGTCTACCCGATCAGATCGACCACGATATTCAGCGTGGTTCTTTCGCTTATGTATTGAACCCTTTTGGATCTTCAACCATGAGAATGGCCCCATCTCCCTTCCCTTATTTGATGTCCTGATGAAGACCCCGTAAAAGGACTCCAATTGGCCTATAGATAGGGGTCGAAACGTCGACTGTTCTTCCTTAATTTGCCATTCCGGCACACCCCTTAATTTTCTAACAATCAGATGTGACCGTTGAAATGCAATGTTTATATGTGTTTTTTAATTCCTAGTCCTGATTTGGGACATGTGTATGTTGATTATCCTTTGATAATCTGTGCAAATTTGTATTGTTACCTCTTTATAACTGTGTCATAACCTTTCTACACTTCCCCGAGCACTACCTTCCCCTTCCCTTTTCTCCCCCCCTTTGGGGCCCTTTATTTACACAAGCTTCTGTATTGCTCGTGATATTCACAAACCATTGGTCATTAAATAATACATGCCAATTGGATATTTGTCTACAAAATAATTTTTCTTTAACGATTTCTAAATAAATGGTTGTGTATGCAATTTACAATACACCTTTCTCCTCTACGGGGACCCCCCTTTTATATGTATCACATTGTGCCCAGGTCCCCGTGACTGCATGGGTCTAACCCCCTTCTTTGTAAAGTATTTTGTGTGTGACACAGAGTACTTTGAACCGGATTCTTTGCTCAGTTGGCAACCAGTGGAGTTGGCGCAGCGTGCCTGATACAGAACTGTGCTTAGGTAAAACGAATAGAGTGCGTGCTGCTGCATTCATGGTGCGCTGGAGCCTATTGGTCACAAATGTATTGGCTCCAAGCAAATGACTATTGCAGTAATCCAACCTGGCCAAAACCGTGGCTTGAACTACCAGCTGGGGAATATGAGGGTCAAACAAGCCCAGAATGGGTTTGAGGCCACGCAGTATGCCGAAGCAAGTCCCTGCCACAGACTTGACATGCTCCTCAAAAGATAGGGCATTTTTCACCTGAATGCCGAGGTTTTTTAGAACGACTTTTGGCATAGCAGGAGTACCCAGCTCCGACAGCCACCAGTTCTTGCCCCAAAGAGTTTAGTCTCTGCCTAGTAAGAGGATCTCAGTTTTAGGTGAGTTTAGCTGTAGACATTTGCCTCCATCCAGCCCGATATCACGGACAGGTCATCCTGGAATTTGACCACATCCTGGCTAGTGTCACTGGTGCAGGAAAGGACCAGCTGTGTATTATCCGCATATGATACCAAAGATATGTTGCAGATTTATCCAACCGGGCCAGGGGCTGAACATAAATGTTAAACAGGGTCGTACTCATTGCCGACCCCTGGGGGACACCACAGCACAATGGGTGTGTCTGGGAGTGAAAGGGTGGAGAGATGACCTGGAAAGACCTATTACGCAAGACAGATGCAAACCAGCCAAGAGCACCCTGTTAACGATCTCCTGCAGCCCACGAATTAGGATGTTATAAGAGACCGTATCAAAGGCGGCGATAAGATAAGATCTAGCAGGATGATTGCTGTCATATTGCCTTCATCCATGGAGGCTCTTAGTTGCTCCGTAACTGCTAATATGGCTGACACTGTGATGTGCCTTGGATGGGAACAATTTTGAGACGGATCCAATAAGGAATACGACTCCAGATACTGCATCAGAATACCATTCACATAGGTTTCTGTAACTTTCTTTAGGAACGGACGCAGAGAAATCGGGCGATAGTTCTCCTGCCTGGATGCGTCTAGTGAAGGCTTCTTTAGTAGGGGAATGACCTTAGCATGTTTCCAAGCTTGCGGGAACTCAGCATTGGCAAGGCAGAGGTTAATAAGATCCAGACAGCTGGGAAGGAGGCAAATGAATAGCTAACAACGCAGGTAACTGCTGATTCGACAGAGGATACACTGAAACCAGCTCTAAGGGGGGATATCTCAGCAGCACAGGAGAAACTGGAGTATTAGTTGAAGGGGGTGAGAACCCACTTCAAATAATAATGATAATCCTTGCCAGGGTGCTTCCCTAAAGTCACTAAATAAACATGTGTTAACCTCTGGTAACTTGGCTCAAAGCAGTCAGACATTACTTAGAGGCAATGTGTTAACACACAAGAAAACCCCCAAATAAATCAGAAAAACAGAGTACATTTTAATAAATTAAATGGCACCAAAACCACAAACGTCCAATAAGTAGAACAAGAGTTATGATTTTTTTTATAGTTTACGTTTCAAAATCGCACCAAAAAAATGTTAAGCACCAACTCTGACTTAGTCTCTGGAAGGAAAGTCAAAAATCCTTCACCGGGCCAAGCAGAAGGCTATGGCTAAAGAGTACTCAACGTAGTAGGATAGATGCTAGACAAGGTCTCGGTGAAGCAATTGACTTTTGGTGGGAAAGCTTTGAGTGGGAGGAATTTTAATTGTGCTCACAGAGGATGTCCCTTATCAGCCAGATGCTTTTCACGCCTTTGACCGGTGAAGATTTCTACCTTGGGTCTTAATCACTTTTTTGGTGCACTGATTCTTCCAGTGGGGCAAAGCTGCAGGCTATAGCCAAAGAGGGCTCCCCAAGGCAGGATACCTTCTCCGTGAGGTCTTGCTATATCGGATTTGCTTAGAGAAAAACGTAGCGGAAGCAGCCTGAATCTTTGGCCCAACAGCGATGCACCTTCGTTGGAATGGATTGGCCGATTAGTCTCGATCCTCCGTCGATTTTCAGAACAAAAAGTTTCTGAGTACCAGGTTTCAGGAAACTCCAAGAGGAGTACACTTGGCCACTAGCCAAGGGTCCACAACCTTGGGGACTGCACTTGGGGGTTAAGACTCACTCCAGCAGAGGTCAGCAGCAGGGAGGGTCCTGTGCAGGTCCAATTGGACTGGTCAGAGGAGAATGCAGGTAAAAGGCCTCTTGGAACTTGTTGTGTCCCTGAATCAGCGTTATGACCCATTGAGTGCCCTTGGTTGCCTTGGGTACTAGAGGGAGAGCAGGTCCAGTCGTTATGGCTCCTCTAGGGTCATGGACAGCAAGGCCAGTCCTCTTATGTTCTTTGACAGGTCCAGATGTTATGTGATAGGTGCGCACAAGGCTGCTACATTTATGCCTAATGCCAGCCTGTGGGTGGGGAAAACTCCTGGCCACTCCCTTATCAAAGGGGGTGATAGCTACCTGGCATGACCCTACCCACTGTTGCAGCAATTCCTACATGTTTTACTGTAAACTATCCTACTGTGCCCTTCTCTACCTAAATCCAACATGACGGGGCCTTTCTTCCCCTGGTCAGAGCTCCCTGTGCCGACATCGAGGTATGGCTATGATAATGGGAAAACCCTTCCTTGTGGTTACTCCAAACCAGTTCCGGTGGAAGCTCCTCTCCCACTGGTTTGGTGCCTGGCTTACTAGCAGAACAATAGAAGAGGCAGGCCCAGGTATGAATTACATCTACCTGTTGACAGGCATCCTTTGAAGTTAATTAAGGTCCTGGGCAAAGCACAGACAGCGAGCTAGTTCACACTTAATAAAGGAGCCATTCAGCTCCGGGGTGACAGTGAACACCGGCAGAAAGGCACATTTGACTGAGGCAGGAAAATGACAAATTTATAAAAGTGTAATTTTCAAAATAGTAATATAAAATCCAACCTGACTGAAGTATTTCGGGGTTCCCAAGGCCTACACGCTCCAGAGATTACCCACTTACACACAAGAACTGTTGGCACGGAAACTGTAAAATGCAAAGAACAAGTTTATTAAGACCCCATGGGGTGGTGGTACACTCAAACAGCACCCTTCGGTAATGCAAGAGGTATCACACCGAACACCGGTGTGACCCCGTTTATATACAATTTTGGGGCAATAAAAGATAGGCGGCATAAGTTAAGACACAGTTTTAGAGACATATATGGTCATGTTTTGGAATACTGCCATCTCATTGGTGGGTTTCAAACCCGTTGGTCAGTTAGCGGCACATTCCTGAGGGTTTACGGGTCAGTAAGAACTGCGCATGTGTGGCTTGACCAGTACTAAAAATAGCCTGTTGCTGGGCAGATGAGAGTGGTCAGTGGAACGGAAAAAGGACTAAAGGGCACGTCGGCCACGAGGCCGCTCATGGTCTAAGATGGCCGCTGCAACATTCAAAAATGGCGTTTATCGTATATAGCCAAGTTAAGGAGGACAACGTGTAGGTTCAGCTAGTCGCTAATCCAAGCGGGCCAATTACGACAGACGACCCTTTTAGCGTTTAGCTGAATCTACCTCATAATGAACATACTCTGGATGTTCGTCCTCGATGTCTATTAACATAATTTGTGTCACCTCTTTGTGTAGCATTATTTTGTCATGGGCAAGAGCTCGTCTCGATGGTAAGCAAGCTGATAGACACATTGAACATAAGGCAGGGCCACATTGGATACACAAACATATAAAGAACATTACTCCCACAAGTATGCAGAGAATTGTCAACAGTTTCCAGCCCCAAGTTGCAATCATGGACCAGAACCATCCAGAAAGTGTCCAAGTTCCATTGTCCGGGTGTATTTCGGCAGCTATCTTATGCAGCTTGGAAATCGCATCATACACAGATGGAGAATTATCAGGCACGTAAACACAACAGCTGCTTCCAATGATTCTACATGCCCCCCCACGATCAGCCAAAACAACATCCAGCACCATCCTGTTTTGGAGGGTGACAATTCTGGAAATCTGCAGTTCTTCGGTAATATTCCCCAGGGCAATAGCAGTGTCATTCGCAACAGCCTCGACAACGCGAGTCAGCCGTCTGATTTTCCGGCTGTTCAATGCAGCCCCCACAAAGGAGAATAGTCCCAGATTGAAATCCACATACTGTTGTAATGCAGTGTCCGTTTTCATCAATGTCCTCTAAAGCAACAGTTCGCTTAACTCTGTTCAAAACAAAATTGTGGTACAGAGTATAGTCGTTATGATACATCGGAGGGGCAATGAATACAGGAGGTAGCACAAACGATACATAGCATGTGCCCAACCACCCCACCGGAAGCTGATGGTACCCCTTCGTTCCACAGATGAAGTAGGTGTTTCGAGATGCAACAAATGAAATGCCATTCGGGCTATCAAACGTGAGAGTAATATTACATTCACTTTTCCCCACTGCAATCGTGCCCTTGTTTCTGATGCATAAATCGGCTTTGGTGGCAATGACATTTATAACATGCGCACTGGATACATTCACGTTTCGCTGATTGCTATATATTCGTGGGGCAGACACATTATCAGGCCTGTATTCTTCCCATTCAAAACGTGTACCCTCTGCCCGTGGAAACCCATCCTTGTCATGGGGACATTCTTTATTTAGGCGAAAAAGCACCCCCCCTTTTGTTGGCCATCTCAAAGTAAAGAGGAGAGTGTACCAGGCATTGCAAGACCCATTGTGCGAAAACGGAAGTGGAATAAGTGGGGTGCCCCCTCTCTTCTGGTGCCCAGGCAACATTCCACACACCCAGCAGTTAGAGGTATTGGTCATGTTATGCGTGTGGTGAAGAATCTGAATGAAACTGTTATTTAAATACGTTTGGCGATGGCGTTCTTCATGGAAGGGCAATGTAAAATGGAAATGTTCAGACGGTGCCGGGGTAGTCGGCAGCAAATGTTCACGTACAGGCACCACAAGTTCGACTACCCAGGCTATAACAGCTATCACCACAATGGTTAGAAGAAAAAGAAAGGCACCCAACAGTTTCTTGTCACGAGATGCCGTTGATGCCATAGTTCAAGAAAGTCTGTGCAAAGTCTCAAGTGACACAAATTGTTCACAAGTTTTCACAAATAGTCTCAGATACACATACGTGTATACCTAAAAAAGAAAAATGCGGTGCTGAACTCCGAGGTAGCCGTTGTTTTCTTCTCCGGGCCAAGACGGGTGTCGCTACTCTGGCAGAACTGATCCCCCCCCCTTGGAATTCCCGGTTTCCGTTTCACAAACCTGGAGCGGTTACCAACCAGTCATAAAAAAAAAGGACAAAAAAACTTCTTATCGCGGACGTAGATTGTAGCGCTCTCTTCCGGTAGCAGATTGGTCCGGGAAGGCTCCCTCCACTTCGGCCGACGTCACAGCTGGGCTCTTTTCTTTCTCCAAGATCTCCTTATAATCAGTCAGCACAACAGGAGTCACCAGATCCGGAGAGACTCGGCGACAATGTGTCGAATGCACCCACCGCTTCCTGTTGGTCACTCGTACGGCGGTGCGGGTCGCCAGAAGGACCTGCTCGGGGCCCTTCCACCTGGGCTCCAGACTGCTTGCTCTTTCAAACGAACGGATCATCACATGATCCCCAGGACGAAGATCGTGGCCCTCTCCAGCAGAGTTGTCAGGGAGCGCTTCTCGAACCTGTTGATGAATAGAGAGCAAATCATTTGTTAATCGTGCCAAATAATCATTCATCATAACACAAGGCACATCATGTATTAATCGCGGCTTGGGCACCCCCCAGATATTCATGGGGCGGCCAAACACCACCTCATAGGGCGTAAGGCCAGTTCGTGAGTGGGGTACTGATCTAAGAGAGAGCAGTGCTAGCGGCAATGCATCTGGCCACTTCAACGATGTAGACGCCACGATTTTGGCCAGCTTAAGCTTCAAGGTGGCATTGTACCGCTCGACCAAACCTGCTGACTGAGGGTGGAATACAGCGTGGAACTTTTGCTGAATCCCTAACCCCTTCAGTACATATTCCACAATCTTTCCAACAAAATGGGGCCCATTATCGCTCCACAGAAATTTGCAAACTCCAAAGCGAGGAAAGAACTCCTTAAGCAACACCTTAGCTGTTGTCAAAGCTGTATTGTCTTTCGTGGGGTAGGCCTCAACCCATTTGCTAAAAGCACACACCACCACTAGGACGTACTTCAGGTTGTTGCAGCGCTCGAGTTGGATGTAATCCATTTGAAGCACTTCAAACGGTGCTGAAGGTGGAACGAACCCTCCTTTCGGAGTATGGGTCCCCTTCCCAGGATTGTGTTGCAAGCATACCAGGCAGGTCTGCACTACTCTCTTTGCAGTATTCGCAATCTCAGAATGTTCCCAAACTCGTGTTAAAAGCCGGGTGATTGCAAGAGCTCCGACATGGGCCAGTCCATGAGTCATCTGGACCATCGCCTGTAAATAAGCCGCAGGCAATTTCCACTTCTCCATGTCTTTGCTTCTCCAACAACCTTCGTCATCTAGTACCCCATCTACTGCCCAAGCCGCAAGTTCAGATTCTGTCGCTGATTTTTGAATATCCCGTATCTCTGCTCTAGCATCACTCCATCTCTCAGCCTGTGATTGTACCACATACATAGGGGAGCTAATTCGGGACATAGCCGTCTGCCTTGCTATGCTGTCTGCGAAGGCATTTCCTTGACCCACTTTATCCGTGATCTTTTTATGGGCACTGCACTTCACTATCGCTACTTTCTTGGGGCAGAGCAACGCGTTTAGGAGATCACGTACTAACTCTCCGTGCATAATGTGCTCTCCGTGTGATGTCAGAAACCCACGTTCCCTCCAGAGAAGTCCGAAGTCATGGGCCACTCCAAAGGCGTACCGGCTGTCTGTGTATATGTTCACACATAGGCCAGCACTCAATTCGCAGGCTCTTGTTAAAGCTATCAGCTCTGCTGCCTGAGCCGATTTTTGTGGTATTCTAGCTGTTTCAACCACCGTCTTAAGAGTCGTGATCGCATATGCTGCGGAAGTCGTACCATCTGGCAGCCTCAAACACGATCCATCAACCCACAGTTCCCCATCCACATCTGGAAGTGGCACATCCTGTAAGTCAACACGACCCTTTGTCTGTTCCTCAGTCAGGAAAACACAATCATGATGTTTTTCTTCCTGACCCTCCTCGGCCGGATAGGGCAATAAAGTCGCGGGGTTCAAAGTAGCGTATCTTTTCAATGTTATGTGTGGCGCTAAAAGTGTCAGCTCATATCCTGTAAGTCGTGCACTCGTGAGGTATTGGGTCTTTGTTTGGTTTAACAGGGCATCTACTGCGTGAGGAACTAACACCAACAGTTTGTGTGATAACACTATGCCCTCACTCTGTCGTATGGCTACTGCTGTTGCCGCTACCGCTCGAAAACACCCAGGCAACCCTCGTGCTACAGGATCCAAAATGGCAGAGAAGTATGCACATGGTCTCTGCTTATCCCCGTGTAACTGCACTAACACTGGCAACGCGCACCCATCATTCTCATGCACGTACAATGTGAAAAGTTTCGTGTAGTCTGGTGTTCCTAACACGGGTGCAGAACAAAGGGCCTGTCTCAACTGTTCAAAGGCTTTCTGACATTCGTCTGTCCACTCAAGAGGCATCGGTGTAGTTTTGGACAATAATGCTAGCAGAGGTTTTATGATATGAGAGAAACCCATAATCCATTGTCTACAAAAAGATGTCAACCCTATAAAAGCACGCACATCTCTCTGCGTGCGGGGGACTGGTGTGTCTAAAATTGCTTGAATTCGATCAGATGTTAATGCCCGCCCCTCCTTAGACAACAGATGACCGAGGTAGGTCACCTGGGGTCTACAGTATTGAAGCTTTTTCTTGGAAACCTTGTGATTGTTTTGTGCCAAAAAGGAAAGCAACGCAAGCGTACTCTGTTCACATTGTGCATAGGAGTCGGCGGCAAGCAGAAGGTCATCCACGTACTGGATGAGCGCAACGCCAGACTGCAATTCGAAGGAATCTAGTTGTCGTTTCAAAGCCTGGCTGTAGATGCTAGGGCTCTCAGTATATCCTTGGGGAACTCGACAAAATCTATATGATTTATTATTGAGCGTAAAACCAAACAGATATCTACTATCTGGGTGGACAGGGATAGAGAAGAACGCATTCTTTAGGTCGATAACAGTGAAAATGGTGGCCGTCGGAGGAACCAATGTAAGCAAGGTCGTAATATCGGACACCACTGGGTATTGGGGAATGACAATTTTATTTATTTCACGCAAATCAATAATAAATCGATAGATCTTGCCATCTGAGTCTCTCTTAAGAATTGGTAGAATAGGGCTGTTACAGACATTATAAGGGACCTCCTCCACCACCCCTGCAGAAATCAAATCCTGGACAATGTGTGTTAGTGCAATTTCGCCTTCCTTCGAGATCTTATACTGTGGCACTCGTGGTAGGGGGGCCCCCTCCTTAACGGTAATGTGTATTGGTGGAATACGCATCTCTCCCACATCCGTATCTGATGTCGCCCACAACGTGTGCGGCAGAGAGGCCAAAGCGGGAACATCTAAAATGACACAAAATCTGTCATGTTCAGGACAATCATCAGGGTCAGGGTAGTTATCATTCAGAATAACCCGCACTCCCTCTGGAGCGCAGCGTATTGTTGCTCGAAAATATTTAAGCAAGTCAATGCCCAAGATATTATCTGGGGTATGGGGCGATAACAAAAATTGGCCAAAACTAAAGTACTTGTCAATGCATAGTGCAAGGGGCTTGGACAATGGGCTGGGGGAGGGTGTGCCATCAAACCCTACACACGTAATCATTTCGCCAGACAGGGGAGCCCTCGGAACCAAGTTTTTCGACAGAGCGCTACGAGTAGCTCCTGTGTCGACTAGAAACTGATCAGTAGAACCCAAAATACCCGCTGTTACATATGGACCTTGCTGATCTACTGGCACTTCAACTGATTCCTTACCCCATCCTACGCAATCCTATGCATGCACATAATCCTGATGTTCCACATTCTCTCCTTCCAAAATCTGATATTGATTCCGTCTATCAAACGTATTTCGTTCGTCCTGGCCACGGCCCCTCTCCTCAACCTGTCTACGATCACCTCCTCCACCTCTCATTCCAGTATAACCTCCTCTTGACCTTCCACTACCTCGCCCACGCTGGCTACGCTGTTCACGAAGTACCGGACAATCGTCGGCCCAATGCCCAAACTCCTTACAATAAGCACACTGATCCTCCGCAATGTCCGTACGACCATACGATGCGTTACCTCCACCTCGTCTACCTCTCTCATTCCCTCTACCCTGTGTTCCCCAAACCTGCGCCAACATCACCTTCGTTTTCAATTCCTTCGTCTTTTTCTCTACACTTTCTTTAGCCTCCACCTCCTGCCGCTCATAATACTGAGCCATAGTTAACAAGGACGCAGGGGTCGCCGTGGCCCAGGAACTTTCACTCAATTTCAATCGCTTAGCAATCTCTGGTAGGAGATTAGCCACATACTTATCTACAAACAAATGCCGACCCGTATCGTCAGTTAAAGATTGACCACTGTAATCATGAAATGCCTCCTCGAAGCGTGTAAAGAAATCTGAGACTGTTTCATCTGGTTTCTGCTTGCACGACGTTAACATGGTCCAATCTATCTTTTTGGCAGGAACGAGCGTTTTCAATTTATGCAAAATAGCTGCCGGAAGATCTAGAATTAGCTGACAAGGCTTACATGCCGGTTCTCTGTCTAAATCTGCAGCATTTATCTCTTTCCAGGTCCCCCCCAAAATCGTTTCGTCATTAGTTTTACGAATTTGCCTCCACATATCAGGTGGTAAAATTAGCCCAAAAAACAAATCTATATCTACAAGAGTCATCACACAAGACGATATAGCCCCCTCTACCCCCTCATAGAATGCCGCTGGGTTCTTTCGGAGATCAGGTAAAGAGTTTTTCAGTGCCATAACATCTGCCCTATTCCATGGCGTATATACCCAATTGTACACAAAATACCCTTTCGCATCCTTCGACAACTTATCATCATCCGTACCTTCCCCTTTTGGTGGAACATACAAAGGCGCCGCTTCACGCATAGGCATAACATGCAACGCAGAGCTCTTATCTGAACCACGAAGAGAACACTCCTTAACCGCCTCATCATTTCCCGGCACAGACTCCTTTTGCCTCCGTTTCCGTTCCTGTCGCAAATGGGTTGTCTCATCCCGCAGCGCGATCAAATGCTTGAACAGGTCATCAACATCTGTAAGATCAAAATCACCTTTAGCTAAATTCTCACGATACACCGACAAAACTTTAGGCTCTAACGTATCAGAAAACTCACGATATGCGCTTACAACTTCATCCGCTAGGCTGGACAAAAAATACATTAATTCAAGATCCGACCACCCCGTTTTCTCTGATATCAATTGATCCTGAGTAACACTATGCTTATTCACTTTGCGAGCCCAACTACGTAAATGAGCGGACCTCTCCGCGGTAAACCTGAGAGCCGATACACCCTTCTTGCCCAACTTATCCCGTCCGTCATCATCAGAATCCACAGCTGGAGCCGTCGGCGTAACGTACGGAGGCGGTGACCGATCTAACAAAGAGAAATCATCAATTTCATTATTAAGGACAGGATAAAGTGGTCGGCGAATAGGAAATTGACCAGTCGTTAGCAATTTACGCTCCCGTTCCTCCCTTTCTTTCTTCTCCTGAGCCTCCTTCTCCTCCAGCTGTAAAGCCTTATCCCGAGCAGCCTTGCGCTGCTCTTTGTCCGCCGAGGCAACCTCACGCTTCATTCGTTCACGCGCCGCTTTCTCCCACATTCGCACACAATCAAACATGTTTTGTCTAGACCTGCGTTGAAACATACATTGCTCTACAAATTGGATTTTACTCAAATCGTACGACCCGTGTAGGGGCCATTGCAATTCGGGATCGGCCTTAGTGTACTTATGCCATAATTTACCGTACATAATAGGGGGGAGGCCAAACTTAATATACATCTCCCTATTTGGTGTTCCCTCTGGGGGAGCCGGCTGTGATTCCGCTAACCTAATTGAGGTACCATCTCCTAAACAACACATTCCCCGGAGTGTGCTAAAAACAGGCATGTTCAAAGAGTATCACGAAAGCGTGACACCGGACCAAATGGCACTTACAGTTCTTCTCACGATTGTGCCGCTCAAAGGGAAAAAAAACAAAGTTAGAGAAACATCTCTACATGCCTGCCTATGTGAAGTGCACTACACATATAAGTTCAAAGATCACAAATTCAAAATGTTAGCTAACTCAAATCAAAGTTCATAGAATTCGGCAAGCGTCCTCACCGATCACAAAGCACAGATTTTCAGTAAGCGTCCGAAGACTACCTTACCGAACACAATTCGTAGGACTTCAGTAAGCGTCCGAAGACTACCTTACCGAACACAGAGCTTACCAAATACTCAACTGTCCAGGTTCCAACTGCCAAGGTCTTGTAAGCCAAATCAGCCAAACGGCACTCTCTCAGTGATGCGGACACTTCGAAAACTCAGTCGGAGACCGGCGCCACCTGGAAGGTCAGATCGGAAGGAAAGGAAAAAACACCGTGGCAGCCAAGACTCGGGTCACTCGTGGCAGCGCGCGCCCATGGCGGATTTCCAAGCCTTCGTCACGACCTCTCCTTCGGGCATCCGAGTCGCCGATGAGTCCCTTCGTGGTCGCCAATTGAAGTATTTCGGGGTTCCCAAGGCCTACACGCTCCAGAGATTACCCACTTACACACAAGAACTGTTGGCACGGAAACTGTAAAATGCAAAGAACAAGTTTATTAAGACCCCATGGGGTGGTGGTACACTCAAACAGCACCCTTCGGTAATGCAAGAGGTATCACACCGAACACCGGTGTGACCCCGTTTATATACAATTTTGGGGCAATAAAAGATAGGCGGCATAAGTTAAGACACAGTTTTAGAGACATATATGGTCATGTTTTGGAATACTGCCATCTCATTGGTGGGTTTCAAACCCGTTGGTCAGTTAGCGGCACATTCCTGAGGGTTTACGGGTCAGTAAGAACTGCGCATGTGTGGCTTGACCAGTACTAAAAATAGCCTGTTGCTGGGCAGATGAGAGTGGTCAGTGGAACGGAAAAAGGACTAAAGGGCACGTCGGCCACGAGGCCGCTCATGGTCTAAGATGGCCGCTGCAACATTCAAAAATGGCGTTTATCGTATATAGCCAAGTTAAGGAGGACAACGTGTAGGTTCAGCTAGTCGCTAATCCAAGCGGGCCAATTACGACATGACCATTACGTTTAATTTTAAATTACTGTTAATATGAGTCCTTGAACCATATTTCTAGTTTGTCTCAGACTAGAATTAGGCACTATAATTTGTTATAGTGTAACCCAGTTTTTTCGTATCAAACGACCAGGATTGCCCCATTAATAATAATAATAATAATAATAATAATAATAATAATAATAATAATAATAATAACAGAATTTATAAGAGCGTGAACAGCTACCTCAAACAGAGGTGTCCTGGTGCTAAAAGCAAGACAGAAGTGCGAACTGTTAGATCGACAAGCGCTAGCCTGTCCCTAGGATCGAGGCAAGTTTTCAGAGCTTTCCTAAAGATTGGCTTGGATTTTATCTGTCGCAAGAAGTTGGGCAAAGCGTTCCAAAGCTTAGTAGCCACAGCCAGAAAGGATCTCCCTCCAATACGTGCTTTCTTGAACCTCGGGACGCACAATAGGTTCAAGGAGCTTGATCTCAGGAGCCTATTTTGTTTGTAACTGCATAAGTGCTGCTTC
Organism: Lissotriton vulgaris; assembly: GCF_964263255.1. Taxonomy (NCBI): domain Eukaryota; kingdom Metazoa; phylum Chordata; class Amphibia; order Caudata; family Salamandridae; genus Lissotriton; species Lissotriton vulgaris. The sequence goes on from NW_028250162.1 coordinate 16,668, forward strand.
AGGTAGCTCGGGCATTTACCATGAAAAGAGCGGAAAGCAAGTGTCATGGCCTTAAATCCAATTCTCCTTGCCACGGGCAGCCAGTGGAGTTTCTTAATGAGTTTCTTAATGTGTGGCGAGATATGGCAACGGTAGGGTACTCGCCTAATCATTCTTGCCTCTGCATTTTGGACCATTTGCAGCCTTTTAATCAGGTATGCAGGTAAACCTACATATAGACCATTCGCGTAGTCCAATCTGGACCTCACCATAGCGTGTATGACCACTCGGCGGCAGTCCTCAGGTAGTAAATAGATGCAGTTACGTAGGCTTTTCAATTTGCCAAAGCAGGCTGATGACACCTGCGTAATCTAAGCTGAGAGGGAGAGGTCCATCTCCCATTTGACCCCTAAGTTTTTTGCAGAGGCTGCCGGACTGGGTGGAAGGCCCATTTCCAGCAGCCACCAAAGATCCGCAGGTGGTGGGCAGGTATTTCCAAAGAATAATACCTCCATTTTATTGGCATTAAACTTCAGCTTGTTGTTATTCATCCATATATCTATCAAGCAGCCTTTAAAGCTCTCGAGGGGTTTGTCCGCTTGCTCTTTAAAAGAGAACACCAGCTGGGTGTTGTCAGCGTAAGATATCGCCTTCACTCCCCAGTTGGCAATAAGCGAGAATAGCGGGCCAAATAGATATTAAAGAGGAGCGGGCTGAGTGCTGAACCCTGAGGGACCCCACACCAGATCTGCTTGCGTTTGGATTTGTGTGCTTGTAGAGCAATCTGTTGTGTCCGGTTGGAGAGAAACTAGTTCATCCATTTCAACACCGACCCCCCCCCCCTCGCCGATATCTTTGAGTCTGCACAGCAGTATTGCATGGTCCACCATGTCAAACGCAGCAGACAAATCTAGGAGCACCAGCATTGCTGATGTCCCTGCGTCCACTGTCATTCTAATTGATTCTGAGACTTCCAGGTGGGCAGTTTTGGTAATGAAGCCCGGTCTAAACCCAGATTGGGTGTCATGCAAGATGTCAGAATCCTCAACAAATGAGGACAGCAGTCTTTGCACCCACTTCTCCGGCATTTTTGTGGGGGCTGGAAGAAGAGAGATGGGGCGATAGCTACTCAATTTGCCAGGCACTCCATTGAGTTTTTTCCTAAGGGGCAGCACAGTAGCGTGTTTCCACTACTCAGAGACGGTGCCAGTTGTTAGGTAGGTGTTCCAAATGTGGATCAACCACTTAGCTATAGAGTGTGCCACTGTGTTCCAGAGTTTCGGGGGGCAAGGGTCCTCTGGGGAGCCAGATTTGCAGCTTAGAATCAGGGCCATTCCGACTTGCAAAGTGATCGGGTGGAATTCACAAAACATGGCTTGTTGAGCCTTACCCTCAGTCCTGTCAGATTTTGTCGTAGCAACATTTTCCATGAAGGTATTATAGATAGTCTGAATTTTATTGTCAAAAAAGTTGGCGATATTCTCACATAGTAAGGAGGAGGATTGAGCTTCAGTTTGTAATTCTTGAGGCTTGAGAAAAGCCTTCACAACCTTAAATAATTCCTTACTGGAGTTCTCTGCTGACTTAATGCTTTTTGCTATAAACTCTCTTCTAGCTGTTTTTATACTTTTGTGTAGCTTTTTAATGGCTTTCTTGTATACAGCTTTAGCTATCTGGTCATAGTTAGCCCTCCACTGGTGTTCAAGGTGTTTGCACCTACATTTGCAAGTTTAAGGGCATCAGAGAACCATGGGGCTGAGGGCAGTTGCCTCCGCACTTTAGTCAGTCTAGGCGGCACCACCGTATCCATCGCCATAGAAATCCACATGTGGAATGCCAAGGTGTCTGCCTTAGGGTCAAAAGTACAAGGAGGTAGGTTCCACTGTAGTGCCGGTCCTAAACTTTCTGCCGTACGTTTTTTCCAGTTCCTTTTTCGCACCATACGTGAGCCGGTCTGCTGTCTTTCTTTGGCCAGACAGACAGAGAAAGGGATCAAATAATGATCTGACCATACCAACTGATTCGGAGCCTTCATGGACAGGGATTATAGGATAGTGAACACAAGGTCCAGGGTATGCCCTGCCCTGTGAGTCGGGAGCTTTACCAGCTGAACCAGATTGATTCCAGCGAGAGAGGCTTCCAGCTGAGTAGCCTGGGTACAGTTTGGGTTATCCCCATGAAGATTAAAATCTCCCAGAACCGTAAAGTTATCATAAGCCAAGGATTTCTGTGCTATGTAGTCATAGACTTCTAAAATGGCACCTGCTGTGCAGTCGGGGTCTATAAATCAGGAGTCCTGAGAATGAAGTGAAGGGGCAATCTTTAGGCAGAAGTTTAAACCTTCCAGCGTGCCCATTTTAAGTATTACTGAAGACTGGGCTTCCCATGAGTCTCTGAATATAATCGCTACCCCACCTCCTCTTTTGGGGCCCTCTCTATGTGCACAGCAGATTTTAAACCCCGGAGGGATGGCCAAGGCAATAGCTGGTATATTATCCTCCTTGAGCCATGTCTCTGTCAGAAACATGGCATCCCAGTTGCCCTCTTCTGGTAGTATCCATATGTCCGTCGCATGCTTGACCAGCGATCTACAATTGATCAGACATGCATTAAAAGTAGATGTTTGTTTGCTGCCTTCCGTTATGTGACGTTCTCTGCTACTGGTGACCATATGCTCAGTCATGGTTTCGGAGACCCATGGCCAATGCGCGCAGGGGGTGGGGTGCATGTCGATGCCAAAGTCGGTATCAGGTCTTCCTCAGCAGGACTTACTTTTTAACGTCAGGAGCTCTTCTCTGGACCATCTAATCATAGCTTATGAGGCACAACGGGCAGCATGGTTGGCCCTGGCAGTTGTCGGGCGCCTACAAGCGCAGGCGGGCTTGCCTTTAGTGCGCCGGCGACGAGGGCTGCGCGGCCAGCAGCTCATGAGAGTCATATGTTATCCCCCTCTGAAGTGACGAGGACAGGAGGAGGAGCTACGTCCCTCCACACAAGCGGCCGTAAAGACTGTGGTGGACAGGGGAGCGTAGCACTAGAAGTGCAAAGTGCTGTCAAGAGGAGGTATGTGCAAAGCGGCAATCATACACAGTATTAAAACAATTTTTAAAAAACAATCCAGTTAAAAAGCCCACGCCTAGCAATCTTTCAGGCATTGCCGTCTCTCTCGGCGCAGCCGGCAGCCCACAAAGGGTTATATGCCATCCCCTTGGAAGTGACGAGGACAGGAGGAGGAGCTACGTCCCTCCACACAAGCGGTCCTAAAGACCGTGGTGGACCGGGGAGCGGAGTGCTAGAAGTGCAATGTGCAGTCAAAAGAAGGTATGTGCAAAGTGGCAATCATACACATTTAAAAACGACTTTGGAAATGTTTCACTTGCAGGGCATTCAGGGCCTACCATAGGGATTAATTAATAGTAATAAAAAGGAAGGTTTACGCCTGGCAACAGGTTTATTTTGCCAGATTGAAATGGCAGTTGAAAACTGTATACCCAGGCTGCACGGGCAGGCCTGGAGACATGATTTATAGGGCTACTTTAGTGGGTGCCTCAATGAGTGCTACAGCTCACTAGTAGCATTTCATTTGCAGGTCCTGAGTACATGTAGTATCATATACTGAGGAAAAACATTTTTTACCAATTAGGAATGCGTATGTTTTACCATGTTTATGGAGTGAATATGGAGTGGTGTGGCTCACTGGTTAGAGGCGGCAGACCCAGAAGCAGAGGTCGGCCCGGGACCAGGGTTCGATTCCCGATGCGGCAGGGTCGTGGGCCATGGTCAGCGGACTCGATAATTCTCGCCTCGGTGCCTACTCCAACCATGGGTCCCACTCAGCAACTCTGGGCAATAGCTTGCTTAATCTCTACTAACGGCCCCATCAGTGCCGGGGATGCTTGTATTCACCTTGGAGATACCCAGGAGGGACCATCTCACAGGGAAAGCCAGGATGGGTTCCCCAGCGTTATACAGCGCCGGGATGCCCCTTTGCTGGGGCAGCTGTGCGCTTTACAAGTATACGACATTTAACATTTAAAGGGAGAGCCCAAGCACTTTACCACTGGTTAGGAGGGAAGAGCGTAGTGTCCAGAGTTCTAATGCCAGCGAAATCTGGGGAAATCCCGTGCAAAAGATGGTAATTTCAAACAGGCCTCATGCAGTTTAATGTTTAATAGGGAGTCAGTGTGGCCGCAGGCCTCTAAATGACTCAGGTAAGAATACAGACACCTAGACCCCTACGTGGAATGTAGGGTAGAAATGAATCTCATGAAAGGAGGTGGATTGAATGAAGGTGGGAGTAAACCCATGGTAGGGCACCAGCACCAAGAAAGGACAGTTTTAAAAAAATTCAAATTACGAAATGTATACTACACCAAGATAATGGCTGGGTGTACGCACAGTTTACAGTGGCATGCAATGGCCCCAAAAACGTGCTCAATGTTTGGGTTATATTGGCCTTTGGGGAAATTCAGGTTAAGATACAGGGGGTGTTGGGTGTAATAGGCCCTCTGATGAAGGACTTTCACAGGCTTCTAGCTTTGGGGGAAGAAAAGCTTCACAATGGGTCTAATTTCTGGCTGAGGTCCCTTGATAAGAAAGTGCCGTATTAGCCACATATAGAGTAAAAAATGAAATTGTATAAAAGCCAGGAACCCAGAGAAAAATTCTATAAGGTGGATGCGTTCAGAATAAGCCAAAAGGCCTACCCATTACATTGCAGGGCCTCAAGTAGTGCTAAAACAGTTGGGGTCATGATCCCTAATAACAATATCTTCATATAACGCATATCAAGGTGAAACAAGATTCTACGGGGAGGTAGACTCTAACAATCATTGTACGAAGCAAGAGTAAAACACTGTTGAATCTCTGCACCCAGCTGAATACAGGTCAGACTCTTACTGCTCTTTTGACTGATAAGTCAAAATAATTAACAGAAGACTGGGTAGTGGCATCATTTAATGTGTCTTCACTAGATCTTCCAAAAAACCCTAATTCAAAAGGCAGTGGAAACATGACAAATGTTTCTTTCAGGACCTGGGACTAATTGATACATGTGATTTAGCCTTCGGAGTACTGATTTATCCATCGGGCATGGAGGAAGATGACTTCTTGCATAACCATATGCACACCTATATCCACGCTATGGTTTTTGGCCCATTGCTTGCTAAGGGGGGTCAAGTGATCAGGAATATCTGACGCATCTGTGCCCATGCACATGTTGAAGTTGAATTGGAGAGAGGCATGCACCCATCACACATCTGGAGACTGCTGCTGGAGCGTCCTAAGGAACCAAGCTATATGAGGGATGTTGGATGCAATTGCAGAGTTCTTTGCAAATAATTCAGAAGACCACTTCTTGGCCACTATATGGGATGCATTTTAGGTGATGATATAGGGGAAATAATTCGATTTTTTGCAAGCACTAAATATGAGGGGCGGAAAGCAGAGAACCAGTTGATAGGAATGTATGGAACTAGAGAAAAAATACTCT